>NW_028187289.1:24200-48200 GCF_964204655.1 Triturus cristatus | reverse complement strand
GTATGCGTAGTTTGGCTGATTTTAGAGGAATATTTGTACGTTTCAAACATGGACACTTAGAAACTTTTCTGGTGAAAACCACACTATGGATTCCTAAGGAAGGAAATAAAAGTTACTGGTAAGTACGCTTAGAATTACTTTACAGGTTCAGTGCTGGGCTAAAAGATGCAGCACTGCGTTCTCTCCTGATAACAGGTGAGTAAATCGGAATGCGTAGTTCAGCAGATTTTAGAGGAATATTTGTACGTTTCAAGAATGGACACTTAGAAACTTTTCTGGGGAAAACCACGCAATGGATCCCTATGCAAGGAAATACAAGTTGCTAATAAGTACGCTTTGAATTACTTTTCAGGTTCTGTGCTGGGCTAAAAGATGTAGCACTGGGCTCTCTCCTGATAACAGGGGAGTAAATCGAAATGCGTAGTTTGGCTGATTTTAGAGGAATATTTGTACGTTTCAAAAATTGACACTTAGAAACTTTTCTTGTGAAAACCACACAATTGATTCCTATGGAAGTAAATACAAGTTACTGGTAAGTATGCTTAGAATTACTTTTCAGGGTCAGTGCTGGGCTAAAAGATGCAGCCCTGGATTCTCTCCTGCTAACAGGTGAGTAAATCGGAATTCGTAGTTTGGCTGATTTTAGAGGAATATTTGTAAGTTTCAAAAATGGACACTTAGAAACTTTTCAGGTGAAAACCACACAATGGATTCCTATGGAAGGAAATGCAAGTTACTGGTAAGTACGCTTAGCTTTACTTTTCAGGGTCAGTGCTGAGCTAAAAAATGCAGCACTGCGTTCTCTCCTGATAACAGGTGAGTAAATCGGAATGCGTAGTTCAGCAGATTTTAGAGGAATATTTGTACGTTTCAAAAATGGACACTTAGAAACTTTTCTGGTGAAAACCACACAATGGATTCCTATGGAAGGAAATACAAGTTACTGGTAAGGTCAGCAGAGCTGCTTTAGAGCCAGAGAACCAGGTCAGCAGAGCTCCTCTAGAGCCTAAGAACCAGGTCAGCAGAGCTGCTTTAGAGCCATAGAACCATGTCAGCAGAGCTGCTCTAGAGACAGAGAACCAGGTCAGCAGAGCTGCTCCAGAGCCTAAGAACCAGGTCAGCAGATCTGCTCTAGAGGCAGAGTACCGGGGCAGCAGAGCTGCTGTAGAGCCAGAGAACGAGGTCAGCAGAGCAGCTTTAGAGCCAGAGAACCAGGTCAGCAGGGCAGTTGTAGAGCCAGAGAACCAGGTCAGCAGACCTGCTTTAGAGCCAGAGAACCAGGTCAGCAGTGCTGCTCTAGAGCAAGAGAACCAGGTCAGTAGAGCTGCTGTAGAGCCAGAGAAAGCAGGTCAGCAGAGCTGCTTTAGAGGGAGATAACCAGGTCAACAGAGCTTCTTTAGAGCCAGAGAACCAGGTCTGCAGAGCTGCTTTAGAGCCAGAGAACCAGATCAGCAGAGCTGCCCTAGAGCCTAAGAACAAGGTCAGCAGAGCTGTTCTAGTGGCAGAGAACCAGGTCAGCAGAGCTGCTGTAGAGCCAGATAAATTAGGTCAGCAGAGATGCTGTAGAGACAGATAAACCAGGTCAGCAGAGCTGCTTTAGAAGGAGAGAACCAGATCAGCAAAGCTGCTTTAGAGCCAGAGAACCAGGTCAGCAGAGCTGCTTTAGAGCCAGAGAACCAAGTCAGCAGAGCTGCTCTAGAGCCTAAAACCAGGTCAGCAGAGCTGCTCTAAAGCCAGAGAACCAAGTCAGCAGAGCTAGATCCAGAGAACCAGGCCAGCAGAGTTGAACCAGGTCAGCAGAGCTGCTCTAGAGCCTAAGGACCAGGTGAGCAGAGCTGCTTAAGAGCATAAGAACCAGGTCAGCAGAGCTACTGTAGAGCCAGAGAAACCAGGTCAACAGAGCTGCTTTAGAGCCTGAGACCCAGGCCGGCAAAGCTGCTTTTGAGCCAGAAAACCAGGTTTGCAGAGCTGCTTTAGAGCCATAGAACCAGGTCAGCAGAGCTGCTTTAGAGCCAGAAAACCAGGTCAGCAGAGCCGTTGTAGAGCCAGAGAACTCTGTCAGCAGAGCTGTTCTAGAGCCAGAGAACCATGTCAGCAGAGCTGCTCTAGAGCCTAAAACGAGGTCAGCAGAGCTGCTCTAGAGCCAGAGAACCAGGTCAGCAGAGCTAGAGCCAGAGAACCAGGTCAGCATAGCTGCTTTATAGCCAGAGAACCAGGTCAGCAGAGCTGCTCTAGAACCTAAGGACCATGTCAGCAGAGCTGCTTTAGAGACAAAGAACCAGGTCAGCAGAGCTGCTGTAGAGCCAGAGAAACCAGGTCAGCAGAGCTGCTTTAGAGCCAGAGACCCAGGTCAGCAAAGCTGCTTTTCAACCAGAGAACCAGGTCAGCAGAGCTGCTTTAGAGCCATAGAACCAGGTCAGCAGAGCTGCTTTAGAGCCAGGGAACCAGGACAGCAGAGCTGCTGTAGAGCCAAAGAAACCAGTTCAGCAGAGCAGCTTTAGAGGGAGAGAACCAGGGTAGCAGAGCTGCTTTAGAGCCAGAGAACCAGATCAGGAGAGCTGCTTTAGAGCCAGAGAACCAGGTCAGCAGAGCTGCTCTAGAGCCAGAAAAACCAGGTCAGCAGAGCTGCTTTAGAGGGAGAGAACCAGGTCAGCAGAGCTGCTTTAGAGCCATAGAACCAGGTCAGCAGAGCTGCTTTAGAGCCAGAGAACCAGGTCAGCAGAGCTGCTTCAAAGCCAGACAACCAGGTCAGCAGAACTGCTCTAGAGCCTAAGAACCAGGTCAGCAGAGCTGCTCTAGAGCCAGAGAACCAGGTCAGCAGAGCTTCTGTAGAGCCAGAGAACCAGGTCAGCAGTGTTGCTTTTGAGCCATAGAACCAGGTCATCAGAGCTGCTCTAGAGGCAGAGAACAAGGTCAGCAGAGCTGCTGTAGACCCAGAGAAACCAGGTCAGCAGAGCTGCTTTAGAGCCAGAGAACCAGGTCAGCAGAGCTGCTCTAGAGACAGCGAACTAGGTCAGCAGAGCCGCTTTAGAGCCATAGAACCACATCAGCAGAGCTGCTTTAGAGCCATTGAACCAGGTCAGCAGAGTCATTGTAGAGCCAGAGAACTAGGTCAGCAGAGCAGCTTTAGAGCCAGAGAACCAGGTCAGCAGGGCAGTTGTAGAGCCAGAGAACCAGGTCAGCAGACCTGCTTTAGAGCCAGAGAACCAGGTCAGCAGTGCTGCTCTAGAGCAAGAGAACCAGGTCAGTAGAGCTGCTGTAGAGCCAGAGAAAGCAGGTCAGCAGAGCTGCTTTACAGGGAGATAACCAGATCAGCAGAGCTGCCCTAGAGCCTAAGAAAAAGGTCAGTAGAGCTGTTCTAGTGGCAGAGAACCAGGTCAGCAGAGCTGCTGTAGAGCCAGATAAATTAGGTCAGCAGAGATGCTGTAGAGACAGATAAACCAGGTCAGTAGAGCTGCTTTAGAAGGAGAGAACCAGATCAGCAAAGCTGCTTTAGAGCCAGAGAACCAGGTCAGCAGAGCTGCTTTAGAGCCAGAGAACCAGGTCAGCAGAGCTGCTTTAAGGCCATAGAACCAGGTCAGCAGGGCTTCTTTAGAGCCAGAGAACCAGGTCAGCAGAGCCGTTGTAGAGCCAGAGAACCAGGTCAGCAGAGTTGCTCTAGAGCCTACGGACCAGGTCTGCAGAGCTCCTCTAGAGCCTAAAACCAGGTCTGCAGAGCTGCTCTAGAGCCAGAAAACCAGGTCAGCAGAGCTAGAGCCAGAGAACCAGGCCAGCAGAGCTGCTTTAGAGCCAAAGAACCAGGTCAGCAGAGCTGCTCTAGAGCCTAAGGACCAGGTGAGCAGAGCTGCTTAAGAGCATAAGAACTAGGTCAGCAGAGCTGCTGTAGAGCCAGAGAAACCAGGTCAACAGAGCTGCTTTAGAGCATGAGACCCAGGTCGGCAAAGCTGCTTTTGAGCCAAAAAACCAGGTCAGCAGAGCTGCTTTAGAGCCATAAAACCAGGTCAGCAGAGCTGCTTTACAGCCAAAGAACCAGGTCAGGAGAGCTGCTTTAGAGCCAGAGAACCAGGTCAGCAGATCTGCTGTAGAGCCAGAAAAACCAGGTCAGCAGAGCTGCTTTAGAGGGAGAGAACCAGGTCAGCAGATCTGCTTTAGAGCCAGAGAACCAGGTCAGCAGAGCTGCTTTAGAGGGAGAGAACCAGGTCGGCAGAGCTGCTCTAGAGCCAGAGAACCAGGTCAGCAGAACTGCTTCAAAGCCAGAGATCAAGGTCAGCAGAGCTGCTTTAGAGCCATAGAACCAGGTCAGCAGAGCTGCTTTAGAGCCAGAGAACCAGGTCAGCAGAGCTGCTTCAAAGCCAGACAACCAGGTCAGCAGAGCTGCTCTAGAGCCTAAGAACCAGGTCAGCAGAGCTGCTCTAGAGCCAGAGAACCAGGTCAGCAGAGCTTCTGTAGAGCCAGAGAACCTGGTCAGCAGTGTTGCTTTTGAGCCATAGAACCAGGTCATCAAAGCTGCTCTAGAGGCAGAGAACAAGGTCAGCAGAGCTGCTGTAGACCCAGAGAAACCAGGTCAGCAGAGCTGCTTTAGAGTCAGAGAACCAGGTCAGCAGAGCTGCTCTAGAGACAGAGAACTAGGTCAGCAGAGCCGCTTTAGAGCCATAGAACCAGGTCAGCAGAGCTGCTTTAGAGCCATTGATGCAGGTCAGCAGAGTTGTTGTAGAGCCAGAGAACTAGGTCAGCAGAGCAGCTTTAGAGCCAGAGAACCAGGTCAGCAGGGCAGTTGTAGAGCCAGAGAACCAGGTCAGCAGACCTGCTTTAGAGCCAGAGAACCAGGTCAGCAGTGCTGCTCTAGAGCAAGAGAACAAGGTCAGTAGAGCTGCTGTAGAGCCAAAGAAAGCAGGTCAGCAGAGCTGCTTTAGAGGGAGCTAACCAGGTTAACAGAGCTGCTTTAGAGCCAGAGAACCAGGTCAGCAGAGCTGCTTTAGAGCCAGAGAACCAGATCAGCAGAGCTGCCCTAGAGCCTAAGAACAAGGTCAGTAGAGCTGTTCTAGTGGCAGAGAACCAGACCAGCAGAGCAGCTGTAGAGCCAGATAAATTAGGTCAGCAGAGATGCTGTCGAGACAGATAAACCAGGTCAGCAGAGCTGCTTTAGAAGGAGTAAACCAGATCAGCAAAGCTGCTTTTGAGCCAGAGAACCAGGTCAGCAGAGCTGCTTTAGAGCCAGAGAACTAGGTCAGCAGAGCTGCTTTAAAGCCATAGAACCAGGTCAGCAGAGCTTCTTTAGAGCCAGAGAACCAGGTCAGCAGAGCCGTTGTAGAGCCAGAGAACCAGGTCAGCAGAGTTGCTCTAGAGCCTACGGACCAGGTCTGCAGAGCTGCTCTAGAGCCTAAAACCAGGTCAGCAGAGCTGCTCTAGAGCGGGAGAACCAGGTCAGCAGAGCTAGAGGCAGAGAACCAGGCCAGCAGAGCTGCTTTAGAGCCAAAGAACAACATCGGCAGAGCTGCTCTAGAGCCTAAGGATCAGGTGAGCAGAGCTGCTTAAGAGCATAAGAACCAGGTCAGCAGAGCTGCTGTAGAGCCAGAGAAACCAGGTCAACAGAGCTGCTTTAGAGCCTGAGACCCAGGTCGGCAAAGCTGCTTTTGAGCCAGAAAACCAGGTCAGCAGAGCTGCTTTAGAGCCATAGAACCAGCTCAGCAGAGCTGCTTTAGAGCCAGAGAACCAGGTCAGCAGAGCCGTTGTAGAGCCAGAGAACTAGGTCAGCAGAGCTGCTCTAGTGCCAGAGACCCAGGTCAGCAGAGTTACGCTAGAGCCAGAGAACCATGTCAGCAGAGCTGCTCTAGAGCCAAAAACGAGGTCAGCAGAGCTGCTCTAGAGCCAGAGAACCAGGTCAGCAGAGCTAGAGCCAGAGAACCAGGTCAGCATAGCTGCTTTATAGCCAGAGATCCAGGTCAACAGAGCTGCTCTAGAGCCTAAGGACCAGGTCAGCAGAGCTGCTTTAGAGCTGAAGAACCAGGTCAGCAGAGCTGCTGTAGAGCCAGAGAAACAAGGTCAGCAGAGCTGCTTTAGAGCCAGAGACCCAGGTCAGCAAAGCTGCTTTTCAACCACAGAACCAGGTCAGCAGAGCTGCTTTAGAGCCAGGGAACCAGGTCAGCAGAGCTGCTTTAGAGCCAGAGAGCCAGGTCAGCAGAACTGTTGTAGAGCCAGAGAACCAGGTCAGCAGAGCTGCTCTAGAGCCTAAGAACCATGTCAGCTTTAGAGGGAGAGAACGAGGTCAGCAGAGCTGCTCTAGAGCCAGAGAACCAGGTCAGCAGACCTAGAGCCAGAGAACCAGGTCAGCAGATTTGCTTTAGAGCCAGAGAACCAGGTCAGCAGAGCTGCTTTAGAGGGAGAGAATGAGGTCAGCAGAGCTGCTCTAGAGCAAGAGAACCAGGTCAGCAGAGCTAGAGCCATAGAACCAGGTCAGCAGAGCTACTTTAGAGCCAGAGAACCAGGTCAGCAGAGCTGTTGTAGAGCCAGAGAACGAGGTCAGCAGAGCTGCTCTAGAGCCTAAGAACCATGTCAGCTTTAGAGGGAGAGAACGAGGTCAGCAGAGCTGCTCTAGAGCCAGAGAACCAGGTCAGCAGACCTAGAGCCAGAGAACCAGGTCAGCAGAGCTGCTTTAGAGGGAGAGAATGAGGTCAGCAGAGCTGCTCTAGAGCCAGAGAACCAGGTCAGCAGAGCTAGAGCCATAGAACCAGGTCAGCAGAGCTACTTTAGAGCCAGACAACCAGGTCAGCAGAGCTGCTCTAGAGCCTAAGAACCATGTCAGCAGAGCTGCTCTAGAGCCAGAGAACCAGGTCAGCAGAGCTTCTGTAGAGCCAGAGAACCAGGTCAGCAGTGTTGCTTTTGAGCCATAGAACCAGGTCATCAGAGCTGCTCTAGAGGCAGAGAACAAGGTCAGCAGAGCTGCTGTAGACCCAGAGAAACCAGGTCAGCAGAGCTGCTTTAGAGCCAGAGAACCAGGTCAGCAGAGCTGCTCTAGAGACAGAGAACTAGGTCAGCAGAGCCGCTTTAGAGCCATAGAACCAGGTCAGCAGAGCTGCTTTAGAGCCATTGATGCAGGTCAGCAGAGTCGTTGTAGAGCCAGAGAACTAGGTCAGCAGAGCAGCTTTAGAGCCAGAGAACCAGGTGAGCAGGGCAGTTGTAGAGCCAGAGAACCAGGTCAGCAGACCTGCTTTAGAGCCAGAGAACCAGGTCAGCAGTGCTGCTCGAGAGCAAGAGAACCAGATCAGTAGAGCTGCTGTAGAGCCAGAGAAAGCAGGTCAGCAGAGCAGCTTTGGAGGGAGAGAACCAGGGTAGCAGAGCTGCTTTAGAGCCAAAGAACCAGGTCAGGAGAGCTGCTTTAGAGCCAGAGAACCAGGTCAGCAGAGCTGCTGTAGAGCCAGAAAAACCAGATCAGCAGAGATGCTTTAGAGGGAGAGAACCAGGTCAGCAGAGCTGCTTTAGAGCCAGAGAACCAGGTCAGCAGAGCTGCTTTAGAGGGAGAGAACCAGGTCGGCAGAGCTGCTCTAGAGCCAGAGAACCAGGTCAGCAGAACTGCTTCAAAGCCAGAGATCAAGGTCAGCAGAGCTGCTTTAGAGCCAGAGAACCAGGTCAGCAGTGTTGCTTCTGAGCCATAGAACCAGGTCATCAGAGCTGCTCTAGAGGCAGAGAACAAGGTCAGCAGAGCTGCAGTAGACCCAGAGAAACCAGGTCAGCAGAGCTGCTTTAGAGCCAGAGAACCAGGTCAGCAGAGCTGCTCTAGAGACAGCGAACTAGGTCAGCAGAGCCGCTTTATAGCCATAGAACCAGGTCAGCAGAGCTGCTTTAGAGCCATTGAACCAGGTCAGCAGAGTCGTTGTAGAGCCAGAGAACCAGGTCAGCAGGGCAGTTGTAGAGCCAGAAAACCAGGTCAGCAGACCTGCTTTAGAGCCAGAGAACCAGGTCAGCAGTGCTGCTCTAGAGCAAGAGAACCAGGTCAGTAGAGCTGCTGTAGAGCCAGAGAAAGCAGGTCAGCTGAGCTGCTTTAGAGGGAGATAACCAAATCAGCAGAGCTGCCCTAGAGCCTAAGAAAAAGGTCAGTAGAGCTGTTCTAGTGGCAGAGAACCAGGTCAGCAGAGATACTGTAGAGCCAGATAAATTAGGTCAGCAGAGATGCTGTAGAGACAGATAAACCAGGTCAGTAGAGCTGCTTTAGAAGGAGAGAACCAGATCAGCAAAGCTGCTTTAGAGCCAGAGAACCAGGTCAGCAGAGCTGCTTTAGAGCCAGAGAACCAGGTCAGCAGAGCTGCTTTAAAGCCATAGAACCAGGTCAGCAGAACTTCTTTAGAGCCAGAGAACCAGGTCAGCAGAGCCGTTGTAGAGCTAGAGAACCAGGTCAGCAGAGTTGCTCTAGAGCCTACGGACCAGGTCTGCAGAGCTGCTCTAGAGCCTAAAACCAGGTCAGCAGAGCTGCTCTAGAGCCAGAGAACCAGGTCAGCAGAGCTAGAGCCAGAGAACCAGGCCAGCAGAGCTGCTTTAGAGCCAAAGAACCAGGTCAGCAGAGCTGCTTTAGAGCCAGAGAACCAGGTCAGCAGAGCTGCTCTAGAGACAGAGAACTAGGTCAGCAGAGCCGCTTTAGAGCCAAAGAACCAGGTCAGCAGAGCTGCTTTAGAGCCATTGATGCAGGTCAGCAGAGTCGTTGTAGAGCCAGAGAACTAGGTCAGCAGAGCAGCTTTAGAGCCAGAGAACCAGGTCAGCAGGGCAGTTGTAGAGCCAGAGAACCAGGTCAGCAGACCTGCTTTAGAGCCAGAGAACCATGTCAGCAGTGCTGCTCTAGAGCAAGAGAACCAGATCAGTAGAGCTGCTGTAGAGCCAGAGAAAGCAGGTCAGCAGAGCTTCTTTAGAGGGAGATAACCAGGTCAACAGAGCTGCTTTAGAGCCAGAGAACCAGGTCAGCAGAGCTGCTTTAGAGCCAGAGAACCAGATCAGCACAGCTGCCCTAGAGCCTAAGAACATGGTCAGTAGAGCTATTCTAGTGGCAGAGAACCAGGCCAGCAGAGCAACTGTAGAGCCAGATAAATTAGGTCAGCAGAGATGCTGTAGAGACAGATAAACCAGGTCAACAGAGCTGCTTTAGAAGGTGTAAACCAGATCAGCAAAGCTGCTTTTGAGCCAGATAACCAGGTCAGCAGAGCAGCTTTAGAGCCAGAGAACCAGGTCAGCAGACCTGCTTTAGAGCCAGAGAACCAGGTCAGCAGAGCCATTGTAGAGCCAGAGAACTAGGTCAGCAGAGCTGCTCTAGAGAGAGAGAACCAGGTCAGCAGAGCTACTCTAGAGCCAGAGAACCATGTCAGCAGAGCTGCTCTAGAGCCTAAAACGAGGTCAGCAGACCTGCTTTAGAGCCAGAGAACCAGGTCAGCAGAGCCATTGTAGAGCCAGAGAACTAGGTCAGCAGAGCTGCTCTAGAGAGAGAGAACCAGGTCAGCAGAGCTACTCTAGAGCCAGAGAAACATGGCAGCAGAGCTGCTCTAGAGCCTAAAACGAGGTCAGCAGACCTGCTCTAGAGCGCTAGAACCAGGTCAGCAGAGCTAGAGCCAGAGAATCAGGTCAGCATAGCTGCTTTATAGCCAGAGATCCAGGTCAACAGAGCTGCTCTAGAGCCTAAGGACCAGGTCAGCAGAGCTGCTTTAGAGCCGAAGAACCAGGTCAGCAGAGCTGCTGTAGAGCTAGAGAAACAAGGTCAGCAGAGCTGCGTTAGAGCCAGAGACCCAGGTCAGCAAAGCTGCTTTTCAACCACAGAACCAGGTCAGCAGAGCTGCTTTAGAGCCATAGAACCAGGTCAGCAGAGCTGCTTTAGAGCCAGGGAACCAGGTCATCAGAGCTGTTGTAGAGCCAGAGAACCAGGTCAGAAGAGCTGCTCTAGAGCCTAAGAACCATGTCAGCTTTAGAGGGAGAGAACGAGGTCAGCAGAGCTGCTCTAGAGCCAAAGAACCAGGTTAGCAGAGCTAAAGCCAGAGAACCAGGTCAGCAGATTTGCTTTAGAGCCAAAGAACCAGGTCAGCAGAGCTGCTTTAGAGGGAGAGAACGAGGTCAGCAGAGCTGCTCTAGAGCCAGAGAACCAGGTCAGCAGAGCTAGAGCCATAGAACCAGGTCAGCAGAGCTGCTTTAGAGCCAGAGAACCAGGTCAGCAGAGCTGCTATAGAGCCTTAGAACCAGGTCAGCAGTGCTGCTCTAGAGGCAGAAAACCAGGTCAGCTGAGCTTCTGCAGAGCCAGAGAAGCAGGCTAGCAGAGCTGCTTTAGAGGGAGATAACCAGGTCAACAGAGCTGCTTTAGAGCCAGAGAACCAGGTCAGCAGAGCTGCTTTAGAGCCAGAGAACCAGATACGCACAGCTGCCCTAGAGCCTAAGAACAAGGTCAGTAGAGCTATTCTAGTGGCAGAGAACCAGGCCAGCAGAGCAACTGTAGAGCCAGATAAATTAGGTCAGCAGAGATGCTGTAGAGACAGATAAACCAGGTCAGCAGAGCTGCTTTAGAAGGAGTAAACCAGATCAGCAAAGCTACTTTTGAGCCAGATAACCAGGTCAGCAGAGCAGCTTTAGAGCCAGAGAACCAGGTCAGCAGACCTGCTTTAGAGCCAGAGAACCAGGTCAGCAGAGCCATTGTAGAGCCAGAGAACTAGGTCAGCAGAGCTGCTCTAGAGAGAGAGAACCAGGTCAGCAGAGCTACTCTAGAGCCAGAGAACCATGTCAGCAGAGCTGCTCTAGAGCCTAAAACGAGGTCAGCAGACCTGCTCTAGAGCCCTAGAACGAGGTCAGCAGAGCTAGAGCCAGAGAATCAGGTCAGCATAGCTGCTTCATAGCCAGAGATCCAGGTCAACAGAGCTGCTCTAGAGCCTAAGGACCAGGTCAGCAGAGCTGCTTTAGAGCCGAAGAACCAGGTCAGCAGAGCTGATGTAGAGCTACAGAAACAAGGTCAGCAGAGCTGCTTTAGAGCCATAGAACCAGGTCAGCAGAGCTGCTTTAGAGCCAGGGAACCAGGTCAGCAGAGCTGCTTTAGAGCCATAGAACCAGGTCAGCAGAGCTGCTTTAGAGCCAGGGAACCAGGTCATCAGAGCTGTTGTGGAGCCAGAGAACCAGGTCAGCAGAGCTGCTCTAGAGCCTAAGAACCATGTCAGCTTTAGAGGGAGAGAACGAGGTCAGCAGAGCTGCTCTAGAGCCAAAAAACCAGGTCAGCAGAGCTAAAGCCAGAGAACCAGGTCAGCAGATTTGCTTTAGAGCCAAAGAACCAGGTCAGCAGAGCTGCTTTAGAGGGAGAGAACGAGGTCAGCAGAGCAGCTCTAGAGCCAGAGAACCAGGTCAGCAGAGCTAGAGCCATAGAACCAGGTCAGCAGAGCTGCTTTAGAGCCAGAGAACCAGGTCAGCAGAGCTGCTATAGAGCCTTAGAACCAGGTCAGCAGTGCTGCTCTAGAGGCAGAAAACCAGGTCAGCTGAGCTTCTGCAGAGCCAGAGAAGCAGGCTAGCAGAGCTGCTTTAGAGCCATAGTTCCAGATCAGCAGAGCTTCATCAGAGCCAGAGAACCAGGTCAGCAGAGCCGTTGTAGAGCCAGAGAATCAGGTCAGCAGAGCTGCTCTAGAGCCTAAGAACCAGGTCAGCAGAGCTGCTCTAGAGCCAGAGAACCAGGTCAGTAGAGCTGCTTTAGAGCAAAAGAACCAGGTCAGCAGAGCTGCTGTAGAGGGAGATAACCAGGTCAGCAGAGCCGGTTTAGAACCAGAGAACCCGGTCCGCAGAGCTGCTTTAGAGCCAGAGAACCAGGTCAGCAGAGCTGTTCTAGAGCCTAAGAACGAGGTCAGCAGAGCTGCTCTGGAACCAGAGAACCAGGTCAGCAGAGCTCCTCTAGAGCCTAAGAACCAGGTCAGCAGTGCTCCTCTAGAGCCTAAGAACCAGGACAGCAGAGCTGCTTTAGAGCCATAGAACCATGTCAGCAGAGCTGCTTTAGAGCCAGAGAACCAGGTCAGCAGAGCTGCTCTAGAGCCTAAGAAGCAGGTCAGCAGATCTGCTCTAGAGGCAGAGAACCGGGGCAGCAGAGCTGCTGTAGAGCCAGAGAACTAGGTCAGCAGAGCAGTTTTAGAGCCATAGAACCAGTTCAGCAGAGCTGCTTTAGAGCCAGAGAACCAGGTCAGCAGAGCTCCTCTAGAGCCTACGAACCAGGTCAGCAGAGCTGCTTTTGAGCCATAGAACCATGTCAGCAGAGCTGCTTTAGAGCCAGAGAACCAGGTCAGCAGAGCTGCTCTAGAGCCTAAGAACCAGGTCAGCAGATCTGCTCTAGAGGCAGAGAACCGGGGCAGCAGAGCTGCTGTAGAGCCAGAGAACTAGGTCAGCAGAGCAGCTTTAGAGCCAGAGAACCAGGTCAGCAGGGCAGTTGTAGAGCCAGAGAACCAGGTCAGCAGACCTGCTTTAGAACCAGAGAACCAGGTCAGCACTGCTGCTCTAGAGCAAGAGAACCAGGTCAGTAGAGCTGCTGTAGAGCCAGAGAAAGCAGGTCAGCAGAGCTGCTTTAGAGGGAGATAACCAGGTGTAGGAAGGTGGAATCTGACTGTATGGTTGCCCCCACTTTTTTCCTGGTGTTTGAATGGTTTTTGACTAGTCTGGCAGGGATCCTGCTATCCAGGACCCCAGCCTATCTGCTTCCTCCCTTAAATGATTGGTGTGCATATTAGATGCACTAGTGATTGGATACTGTGGTACCTTATGAGCCCCTAGTATATGGTACCTTAGGTACCTAGGGCATTGGTACTTCACAGGCCTACCAGGGGCTGCAGCATGTATTATGCCACCCCTGGGAAGCACTCACAATCTGAAACCACAGGCATGCTACTGCAGGCTGTGTGAGGTAGTGTTAGCACTCCTCACAGAGGTATAGGTTCCTATATCTCACCATACACACACATATAAACCTATCAGTCACCCCTATGGTAGGCCCTATCAATCCCAAGGGCAGGGTGCATGGTTTACTATGTGAGGGGGTGCTTCTGCCTGAGCAGGACCCCTCTGCAGCCGGCAGAGTCTATTCTCTGCTGCTGTTTGTGGATGCGGTTAAACCATATACTCTTAAGTGCATTATAACCTCGCGGTAAATGCTAACTTTGGAATGACTGCATCAAAACATGTCGTGTTTGGTGTCAAACAACTTGGAATCCTACCCCCACACCAGTAACTGGTGTGGGAGTAGGATCCCACCCTTCTAGAGGGGACGACATGTACCCACTGTACTACACGGTAGAAATCTTTCAGAGCCCTGGCATCACAAAATGGATGCCACCAGCACAGACACCGGGCTGCCCTCCTGCTGCTGACCGAAACTCGCAGTGGAGGGAGCCCAACAAAGGGTTTCCTGTCACAGGGAGGTGTCACCACCTCCCAGACAGGATTTAGTGTATTGGAGCTGGGTGGGTGCACTCTTAGAGTGCTTTGAAGTCCTGCACTGGGGGAGCAGTAGGCTCCTCTGTGCATATGCCAGCTCAAACCGGTTCAGGGGCTACCTGCCCCTGCTCTGGCACGAAACTGGACAAAGGGAAGTGGGTGTAACCACCCACTACCCTGACCCTCCTAAAGGAGTGGTCATAGAGCTAGTCCCTCCCATCTTTTCACTATAAGATACCACACATTGCCAATGCAATTTAGATTACACCTGGACGACGCTCAACTAAGAAGAAGCCTGGCCCTTCGACGTTCCACTATCTCTGGAAGACTGAAGAATCTCCCTTGGAGTCAAGGATTGACTCCCCTGCTTGGCAGGCACCAAAACTCTCTACAACAGTTGCAAACTTTACCGCTCCCGCCGGAGCCCGATGTCCCTGTGTCCCCTGAAGCGGATTTCCTGACCTCTCGACGGCCATTTTGAGTCCCCAGTGAAGCTGTGGCATCTGGACCCCGCGAGTGACGAGGAACAGCAATACCAGGGAACCATGCACTGATTTCGAGTGCAAGCCCTAAACTACGTCCAACAAAGTTGTGCTTTGGACCACTTGTTGTCCAAGTCCCTAGCAGGTCTAGTACCGAATTTCAGCGGCCTACCCCATCCCGAGTGACCGTGGGCTGTTGTCAAACTTTTCCTGCAAAGGCGTCTTTGCAGTTGCTTGCCCATTGGCTAGTAACTCACCTGAAGACTTCCACATCAATTCCAAGGGCTCGCCTGCTTGCTCTGAGCCTGCCCTCACTTACCCTTGCTGGGTAAGTCCATCAGATCTTGCTGGTCTGCACCATTGTCAATCTTCACTCCACACAAGACTTGCGGCTGCCAAGGCTTGTTGGCCCCAATCCGGGTGCCGCCACCGTTGTCAGCTGCAGACGTTGTGGGTCCTCCAGAATCCAGCTGCTGGTTATCGTCGAGCCTTCCTGGACCTTGTGAGCGAAGAGACAAAACACTATCACTGACCTGAAGAGACGCGACAGCTGTGGACATCCATCTTGCTGGCCACCGGTCACTGGCAAGTGACTCTGAACTCTGTCCCCTCACTTTCTAGGTCTTCTGCAACTCCAATCCATCGTCGGATTCGAACGGACACCTCTCCAGTCGTCACAAGCAGCAAGTATCCAGTGATCTCCATTGGAAACTGCATCGCGACCCGACACCAAAGGACACCTATGCACCCGGCTTCCCTGGGTGAGGTAACTCGTGCACTCCGGTGCCCAAGTGTGTGTTGGCTCTCGAATTACTTACCCTGTAAGTTGCTTGCCTGTTGACTTTTGCGAAGTGCCCTAAAACTGTAATTTACAAACCGCGACATTTGCCATTGAAACGCATTGAAAACCCGCGTGTGTGTTTAGACACTGCACGCGTCTCCTGTGGGCTGGTTACTTACCTGCTAACACTGCAGAAGTGAAGCCCCAGCGATTCCCAAGGCCCTAGGCCTCTTCCTTTTGCAAGTCGAGTTTGTTAACCCATTATTTTAGTATATGGTCTGGTACGCCCCTAGGGCTACAGCCATATTTGTGCTTAATTTATTGAGAACTGTTGATCTTTTGAATGTTTACCTGGCTCTAATCTCATAAAGAGATTAGTAGAGTATATTTAGAAATAAATACATATATATTTGATATATATACCTGTGTGGTGTCTTTTCATTTGGTAATTCAAGAGATTATAAGGTAAAACAAGCTGCTTTACATTCCTCAGAGACTTAGCCTGAAGGCTGCTCTCCACAGCTACCACTAGGATAGCTTTCTTTAAAAAGTTGTCTTTAAACCTATGTACCAAGAGTCGAATTGGACTGGTGCAAGGTGGCCACTATAACTAGTGACCAGCATATGCCAGGCCAACTTCTCACACCAGGTCAACAGTGCTGCTTTAGAGCCAGAGAACCAGGTCAGCAGAGCTGCTTTAGAGGGAGAGAACCAGGTCGGCAGAGCTGCTCTAGAGCCAGAGAACCAGGTCAGCAGAACTGCTTCAAAGCGAGAGATCAAGGTCAGCAGAGCTGCTTTAGAGCCATAGAACCAGGTCAGCAGAGCTGCTTTAGAGCCAGAGAACCAGGTCAGCAGAGCTGCTTCAAAGCCAGACAACCAGGTCAGCAGAGCTGCTCTAGAGCCAAGAACCAGCTCAGCAGAGCTGCTCTAGAGCCAGAGAACCAGGTCAGCAGAGCTTCTGTAGAGCCAGAGAACCAGGTCAGCAGTGTTGCTTTTGAGCCATAGAATCAGGTCATCAGAGCTGCTCCAGAGGCAGAGAACTAGGTCAGCAGAGCTGCTGTAGAGACAGCAAACTAGGTCAGCATAGCCGCTTTAGAGCCATAGAACCAGGTCAGCAGAGCTGCTTTAGAGCCATTGAACCAGGTCAGCAGAGTCGTTGTAGAGCCAGAGAACTAGGTCAGCAGAGCAGCTTTAGAGCCAGAGAACCAGGTCAGCAGGGCAGTTGTAGAGCCAGAGAACCAGGTCAGCAGACCTGCTTTAGAGCCAGAGAACCAGGTCAGCAGTGCTGCTCTAGAGCAAGAGAACCAGGTCAGTAGAGCTGCTGTAGAGCCAGAGAAAGCAGGTCAGCTGAGCTGCTTTAGAGGGAGATAACCAGATCAGCAGAGCTGCCCTAGAGCCTAAGAAAAAGGTCAGTAGAGCTGTTCTAGTGGCAGAGAACCAGGTCAGCAGAGCTGCTGTAGAGCCAGATAAATTAGGTCAGCAGAGATGCTGTAGAGACAGATAAACCAGGTCAGTAGAGCTGCTTTAGAAGGAGAGAACAAGATCAGCAAAGCTGCTTTAGAGCCAGAGAACCAGGTCAGCAGAGCTGCTTTAGAGCCAGAGAACCAGGTCAGCAGAGCTGCTTTAAAGCCATAGAACCAGGTCAGCAGAGCTTCTTTAGAGCCAGAGAACCAGGTCAGCAGAGCCGTTGTAGAGCTAGAGAACCAAGTCAGCAGAGTTGCTCTAGAGCCTACGGACCAGGTCTGCAGAGCTGCTCTAGAGCCTAAAACCAGGTCAGCAGAGCTGCTCTAGAGCCAGAGAACCAGGTCAGCAGAGCTAGAGCCAGAGAACCAGGCCAGCAGAGCTGCTTTAGAGCCAAAGAACCAGGTCAGCAGAGCTGCTCTAGAGCCTAAGGACCAGGTGAGCAGAGCTGCTTAAGAGCATAAGAACCAGGTCAGCAGAGCTGCTGTAGAGCCAGAGAAACCATGTCAACAGAGCTGCTTTAGAGCCTGAGACCCAGGTCGGCAAAGCTGCTTTTGAGCCAGAAAACCAGGTCAGCAGAGCTGCTTTAGAGCCATAGAGCCAGGTCAGCAGAGCTGCTTTAGAGCCAGAGAACCAGGTCAGCAGAGCCGTTGTAGCACCAGAGAACTAGGTCAGCAGAGCTGCTCTAGAGCCAGAGAACCAGGTCAGCAGAGCTACTCTAGAGCCAGAGAACCATGTCAGCAGAGCTGCTCTAGACCCTAAAAGGAGGTCAGCAGACCTGCTCTAGAGCCAGAGAACCAGGTCAGCAGAGCTAGAGCCAGAGAATCAGGTCAGTATAGCTGCTTTATAGCCAGAGAAGCAGGTCAGCAGAGCTGCTCTAGAGCCTAAGGACCAGGTCAGCAGAGCTGCTTTATAGCCGAAGAACCAGGTCAGCAGAGCTGCTGTAGAGCCAGAGAAACCAGGTCAGCAGAGCTGCTTTAGAGCCAGAGAGCCAGGTCAGCAGAGCTGCTTTAAAGCCATAGAACCAGGTCAGCAGAGCTTCTTTAGAGCCAGAGAACCAGGTCAGCAGAGCCGTTGTAGAGCTAGAGAACCAAGTCAGCAGAGTTGCTCTAGAGCCTACGGACCAGGTCTGCAGAGCTGCTCTAGAGCCTAAAACCAGGTCAGCAGAGCTGCTCTAGAGCCAGAGAACCAGGTCAGCAGAGCTAGAGCCAGAGAACCAGGTCAGCAGAGCTGCTCTAGAGACAGCAAACTAGGTCAGCAGAGCCGCTTTAGAGCCATAGAACCAGGTCAGCAGAGCTGCTTTAGAGCCATTGAACCAGGTCAGCAGAGTCGTTGTAGAGCCAGAGAACTAGGTCAGCAGAGCAGCTTTAGAGCCAGAGAACCAGGTCAGCAGGGCAGTTGTAGAGCCAGAGAACCAGGTCAGCAGACCTGCTTTAGAGCCAGAGAACCAGGTCAGCAGTGCCGCTCTAGAGCAAGTGAACCAGGTCAGTAGAGCTGCCGTAGAGCCAGAGAAAGCAGGTCAGCTGAGCTGCTTAAGAGGGAGATAACCAGATCAGCAGAGCCGCCCTAGAGCCTAAGAAAAAGGTCAGTAGAGCTGTTCTAGTGGCAGAGAACCAGGTCAGCAGAGCTGCTGTAGAGCCAGATAAATTAGGTCAGCAGAGATGCTGTAGAGACAGATAAACCAGGTCAGTAGAGCTGCTTTAGAAGGAGAGAACAAGATCAGCAAAGCTGCTTTAGAGCCAGAGAACCAGGTCAGCAGAGCTGCTTTAGAGCCAGAGAACCAGGTCAGCAGAGCTGCTTTAAAGCCATAGAACCAGGTCAGCAGAGCTTCTTTAGAGCCAGAGAACCAGGTCAGCAGAGCCGTTGTAGAGCTAGAGAACCAAGTCAGCAGAGTTGCTCTAGAGCCTACGGACCAGGTCTGCAGAGCTGCTCTAGAGCCTAAAACCAGGTCAGCAGAGCTGCTCTAGAGCCAGAGAACCAGGTCAGCAGAGCTAGAGCCAGAGAACCAGGCCAGCAGAGCTGCTTTAGAGCCAAAGAACCAGGTCAGCAGAGCTGCTCTAGAGCCTAAGGACCAGGTGAGCAGAGCTGCTTAAGAGCATAAGAACCAGGTCAGCAGAGCTGCTGGAGAGCCAGAGAAACCAGGTCAACAGAGCTGCTTTAGAGCCTGAGACCCAGGTCGGCAAAGCTGCTTTTGAGCCAGAAAACCAGGTCAGCAGAGCTGCTTTAGAGCCATAGAGCCAGGTCAGCAGAGCTGCTTTAGAGCCAGAGAACCAGGTCAGCAGAGCCGTTGTAGCACCAGAGAACTAGGTCAGCAGAGCTGCTCTAGAGCCAGAGAACCAGGTCAGCAGAGCTACTCTAGAGCCAGAGAACCATGTCAGCAGAGCTGCTCTAGACCCTAAAAGGAGGTCAGCAGACCTGCTCTAGAGCCAGAGAACCAGGTCAGCAGAGCTAGAGCCAGAGAATCAGGTCAGTATAGCTGCTTTATAGCCAGAGAAGCAGGTCAGCAGAGCTGCTCTAGAGCCTAAGGACCAGGTCAGCAGAGCTGCTTTATAGCCGAAGAACCAGGTCAGCAGAGCTGCTGTAGAGCCAGAGAAACCAGGTCAGCAGAGCTGCTTTAGAGCCAGAGACCCAGGTCAGCAAAGCTGCTTTTCAACCAGAGAACCAGGTCAGCAGAGCTGCTTTAGAGCCATAGAACCAGGTCAGCAGAGCTGCTTTAGAGCCATTGAACCAGGTCAGCAGAGTCGTTGTAGAGCCAGAGAACTAGGTCAGCAGAGCAGCTTTAGAGCCAGAGAACCAGGTCAGCAGGGCAGTTGTAGAGCCAGAGAACCAGGTCAGCAGACCTGCTTTAGAGCCAGAGAACCAGGTCAGCAGTGCTGCTCTAGAGCAAGAGAACCAGGTCAGTAGAGCTGCTGTAGAGCCAGAGAAAGCAGGTCAGCTGAGCTGCTTTAGAGGGAGATAACCAGATCAGCAGAGCTGCCCTAGAGCCTAAGAAAAAGGTCAGTAGAGCTGTTCTAGTGGCAGAGAACCAGGTCAGCAGAGCTGCTGTAGAGCCAGATAAATTAGGTCAGCAGAGATGCTGTAGAGACAGATAAACCAGGTCAGTAGAGCTGCTTTAGAAGGAGAGAACAAGATCAGCAAAGCTGCTTTAGAGCCAGAGAACCAGGTCAGCAGAGCTGCTTTAGAGCCAGAGAACCAGGTCAGCAGAGCTGCTTTAAAGCCATAGAACCAGGTCAGCAGAGCTTCTTTAGAGCCAGAGAACCAGGTCAGCAGAGCCGTTGTAGAGCTAGAGAACCAAGTCAGCAGAGTTGCTCTAGAGCCTACGGACCAGGTCTGCAGAGCTGCTCTAGAGCCTAAAACCAGGTCAGCAGAGCTGCTCTAGAGCCAGAGAACCAGGTCAGCAGAGCTAGAGCCAGAGAACCAGGCCAGCAGAGCTGCTTTAGAGCCAAAGAACCAGGTCAGCAGAGCTGCTCTAGAGCCTAAGGACCAGGTGAGCAGAGCTGCTTAAGAGCATAAGAACCAGGTCAGCAGAGCTGCTGGAGAGCCAGAGAAACCAGGTCAACAGAGCTGCTTTAGAGCCTGAGACCCAGGTCGGCAAAGCTGCTTTTGAGCCAGAAAACCAGGTCAGCAGAGCTGCTTTAGAGCCATAGAGCCAGGTCAGCAGAGCTGCTTTAGAGCCAGAGAACCAGGTCAGCAGAGCCGTTGTAGCACCAGAGAACTAGGTCAGCAGAGCTGCTCTAGAGCCAGAGAACCAGGTCAGCAGAGCTACTCTAGAGCCAGAGAACCATGTCAGCAGAGCTGCTCTAGACCCTAAAAGGAGGTCAGCAGACCTGCTCTAGAGCCAGAGAGCCAGGTCAGCAGAGCTAGAGCCAGAGAATCAGGTCAGTATAGCTGCTTTATAGCCAGAGAAGCAGGTCAGCAGAGCTGCTCTAGAGCCTAAGGACCAGGTCAGCAGAGCTGCTTTATAGCCGAAGAACCAGGTTAGCAGAGCTGCTTTAGAGCCAGAGAAACCAGGTCAGCAGAGCTGCTTTAGAGCCAGAGACCCAGGTCAGCAAAGCTGCTTTTCAACCAGAGAACCAGGTCAGCAGAGCTGCTTTAGAGCCATAGAACCAGGTCAGCAGAGCTGCTTTAGAGCCATTGAACCAGGTCAGCAGAGTCGTTGTAGAGCCAGAGAACTAGGTCAGCAGAGCAGCTTTAGAGCCAGAGAACCAGGTCAGCAGGGCAGTTGTAGAGCCAGAGAACTAGGTCAGCAGACCTGCTTTAGAGCCAGAGAACCAGGTCAGCAGTGCTGCTCTAGAGCAAGAGAATCAGGTCAGTAGAGCTGCTGTAGAGCCAGAGAAAGCTGGTCAGCTGAGCTGCTTTAGAGGGAGATAACCAGATCAGCAGAGCTGCCCTAGAGCCTAAGAAAAAGGTCAGTAGAGCTGTTCTAGTGGCAGAGAACCAGGTCAGCAGAGCTGCTGTAGAGCCAGATAGATTAGGTCAGCAGAGATGCTGTAGAGACAGATAAACCAGGTCAGTAGAGCTGCTTTAGAAGGAGAGAACCAGATCAGCAAAGCTGCTTTAGAGCCAGAGAACCAGGTCAGCAGAGCTGCTTTAGAGCCAGAGAACCAGGTCAGCAGAGCTGCTTTAAAGCCATAGAACCAGGTCAGCAGAGCTTCTTTAGAGCCAGAGAACCAGGCCAGCAGAGCCGTTGTAGAGCTAGAGAACCAGGTCAGCAGAGTTGCTCTAGAGCCTACGGACCAGGTCTGCAGAGCTGCTCTAGAGCCTAAAACTAGGTCAGCAGAGCTGCTCTAGAGCCAGAGAACCAGGTCAGCAGAGCTAGAGCCAGAGAACCAGGCCAGCAGAGCTGCTTTAGAGCCAAAGAACCAGGTCAGCAGAGCTGCTTTAGAGCCAGAGAGCCAGGTCAGCAGAGCTGCTCTAGAGACAGAGAACTAGGTCAGCAGAGCCGCTTTAGAGCCATAGAACCAGGTCAGCAGAGCTGCTTTAGAGCCATTGATGCAGGTCAGCAGAGTCGTTGTAGAGCCAGAGAACTAGGTCAGCAGAGCAGCTTTAGAGCCAGAGAACCAGGTCAGCAGGGCAGTTGTAGAGCCAGAGAACCAGGTCAGCAGACCTGCTTTAGAGCCAGAGAACCAGGTCAGCAGTGCTGCTCTAGAGCAAGAGAACCAGATCAGTAGAGCTGCTGTAGAGCCAGAGAAAGCAGGTCAGCAGAGCTTCTTTAGAGGGAGATAACCAGGTCAACAGAGCTGCTTTAGAGCCAGAGAACCAGGTCAGCAGAGCTGCTTTAGAGCCAGAGAACCAGATCAGCACAGCTGCCCTAGAGGCTAAGAACAAGGTCAGTAGAGCTGTTCTAGTGGCAGAGAACCAGGCCAGCAGAGCAACAGTAGAGCCAGATAAATTAGGTCAGCAGAGATGCTGTAGAGACAGATAAAGCAGGTCAGCAGAGCTGCTTTAGAAGGAGTAAACCAGATCAGCAAAGCTGCTTTTGAGCCAGATAACCAGGTCAGCAGAGTAGCTTTAGAGCCAGAGAACCAGGTCAGCAGACCTGCTTTAGAGCCAGAGAACCAGGTCAGCAGAGCCATTGTAGAGCCAGAGAACTAGGTCAGCAGAGCTGCTCTAGAGCCAGAGAACCAGGTCAGCAGAGCTACTCTAGAGCCAGAGAACCATGTCAGCAGAGCTGCTCTAGAGCCTAAAACGAGGTCAGCAGACCTGCTCTAGAGCCAGAGAACCAGGTCAGCAGAGCTAGAGCCAGAGAATCAGGTCAGCATAGCTGCTTTATAGCCAGAGATCCAGGTCAACAGAGCTGCTCTAGAGCCTAAGGACCAGGTCAGCAGAGCTGCTTTAGAGCCGAAGAACCAGGGCAGCAGAGCTGCTGTAGAGCCAGAGAAACAAGGTCAGCAGAGCTGCGTTAGAGCCAGAGACCCAGGTCAGCAAAGCTGCTTTTCAACCACAGAACCAGGTCAGCAGAGCTGCTTTAGAGCCATAGAACCAGGTCAGCAGAGCTGCTTTAGAGCCAGGGAACCAGGTCAGCAGAGCTGTTGTAGAGCCAGAGAACCAGGTCAGCAGAGCAGCTCTAGAGCCTAAGAACCATGTCAGCTTTAGAGGGAGAGAACGAGGTCAGCAGAGCTGCTCTAGAGCCAAAGAACCAGGTCAGCGGAGCTAAAGCCAGAGAACCAGGTCAGCAGATTTGCTTTAGAGCCAAAGAACCAGGTCAGCAGAGCTGCTTTAGAGGGAGAGAACGAGGTCAGCAGAGCTGCTCTAGAGCCAGAGAACCAGGTCAGCAGAGCTAGAGCCATAGAACCAGGTCAGCAGAGCTGCTTTAGAGCCAGAGAACCAGGTCAGCAGAGCTGCTATAGAGCCTTAGAACCAGGTCAGCAGTGCTGCTCTAGAGGCAGAAAACCAGGTCAGCAGAGCTTCTGCAGAGCCAGAGAAGCAGGCTAGCAGAGCTGCTTTAGAGCCATAGTACCAGATCAGCAGAGCTTCATCAGAGCCAAAGAACCAGGTCAGCAGAGCCGTTGTAGAGCCAGAGAATCAGGTCAGCAGAGCTGCTCTGGAGCCTAAGAACCAGGTCAGCAGAGCTGCTCTAGAGCCAGAGAACCAGGTCAGTAGAGCTGCTTTAGAGCCAAAGAACCAGGTCAGCAGAGCTGCTGTAGAGGGAGATAACCAGGTCAGCAGAGCCGCTTTAGAACCAGAGAACCCGGTCCGCAGAGCTGCTTTAGAGCCAGAGAACCAGGTCAGCAGAGCTGCTCTAGAGCCTAAGAACCAGGTCAGCAGAGCTGCTCTAGATGTGCTTCAATGCCAGAGAACCAGGCCAGCAGAGCTGCTTTACAGCCAAAGAACCAGGTCAGCAGAGCTGTTCTAGAGCCTAAGAACGAGGTCAGCAGAGCTGCTCTGGAACCAGAGAACCAGGTCAGCAGAGCTCCTCTAGAGCCTAAGAACCAGGTCAGCAGTGCTCCTCTAGAGCCTAAGAACCAGGACAGCAGAGCTGCTTTAGAGCCATAGAACCATGTCAGCAGAGCTGCTTTAGAGCCAGAGAACCAGGTCAGCAGAGCTGCTCTAGAGCCTAAGAACCAGGTCAGCAGATCTGCTCTAGAGGCAGAGAACGGGGGCAGCAGAGCTGCTGTAGAGCCAGAGAACTAGGTCAGCAGAGCAGCTTTAGAGCCATAGAACCAGGTCAGCAGAGCTGCTTTAGAGCCAGAGAACCAGGTCAGCAGAGCTCCTCTAGAGCCTAAGAACCAGGTCAGCAGAGCTGCTTTAGAGCCATAGAACCATGTCAGCAGAGCTGCTTTAGAGCCAGAGAACCAGGTCAGCAGAGCTGCTCTAGAGCCTAAGAACCAGGTCAGCAGATCTGCTCTAGAGGCAGAGAACCGGGGCAGCAGATCTGCTTTAGAGCCAGAGAACCAGGTCAGCAGAGCTGCTCTAGAGCCTAAGAACCAGGTCAGCAGATCTGCTCTAGAGCCAGAGAACTAGGTCAGCAGAGCAGCTTTAGAGCCAGAGAACCAGGTCAGCAGGGCAGTTGTAGAGCCAGAGAACCAGGTCAGCAGACCTGCTTTAGAACCAGAGAACCAGGTCAGCACTGCTGCTCTAGAGCAAGAGAACCAGGTCAGTAGAGCTGCTGTAGAGCCAGAGAAAGCAGGTCAGCAGAGCTGCTTTAGAGGGAGATAACCAGGTGTAGGAAGGTGGAATCTGACTATATGGTTGCCCCCACTTTTTTCCTGGTGTTTGAATGGTTTTTGACTAGTCTGGCTGGGATTCTGCTATCCAGGACCCCAGCCTATCTGCTTCCTCCCTTAAATGATTGGTGTGCATATTAGATGCACTAGTGATTGGATACTGTGGTACCTTATGAGCCCCTAGTATATGGTACCT